>NC_057799.1:303415014-303423640 GCF_018294505.1 Triticum aestivum
CGTGGGGGGAGTGGGGGTGTCGGTGGAGTGGGTGGGGGTGGTGAGTGGTTAAGGGAAGAGTGGGAGTGGGCCGGCCGGTGGTGGCCTGGTGGGTTGGCCCAGTTGGGCCACGGCCCAGGGGTTTCCTCCTTCTCCTTTTTTTCTGTTTGTTTTCTCTTTTGTATTTTCTTTCTTTTATTTTTTTTCTGTTTTATTTCAATTTAAAATATTTAGGCATTCTCTAAAAATGTCTTTACTTCACCATAATTAACTATGCCTTATTTGGCATCTCCCGAACATTTTTGTTTTAAATTTTGAAAAACTTTTATTGTCGACATTAATTTAAATTTGAATTTTGAAACGGTTGGACCTAACAGTAGATTAGCAACAGTAACTGTGGTGACGTGGCACCATTAGCATGGGATTACTGTAGCTTGATTATCCGGGCGTTACAAAACTCCTTCACTACAAGAAATCTCGTCCCGAGATTTAGGAGGTAGAAGGAAACAGTGCGGGGTATTCTTCGCGCAGACGATCCTCTCGTTCCCAAGTGGCTTCATCTTCAGAATGGTGCGACCACTGGACTTTGAGGAACTTGATCGCCTTCTGACGTGTGTGGCGTTCAGCTTGGTCGAGAATGCGGACCGGATGCTCCTTATAGGAGAGGTCCTGCTGCAATTCGAGCACTTCATGATCCACTGCTCGGATTGGGTCCTTGAAGCAACGGCGGAGCTGTGACACATGGAACACATCGTGAACCTGAGAAAGGTTCGGCGGAAGCTCCAGTTGGTATGCCACTTTTCCACGCCTTTCGAGAATAGTGAATGGGCCAGTATATCGAGGAGCTAGTTTGCCCTTGATTCCAAAGCGGTGAGCACCCTTCATTGGTGTGACTCGAAGATAAGCCTTTTCGCCAGGTTGATAGACCATGTCTTTATGATGACGGTCATATTGACTCTTCTGACATGACTGAGCAGTCTTGAGATTCTCACGAATAATGCGGACTTGTTCTTCGGCATGTTGGATAATATCCGGACCGAAGAGTGGACGTTCCCCAGTTTCTGACCAGTTCAGAGGGGTTCGGCACTTTTGTCCATACAACACTTCGAAGGGGGCCATCTTCAGACTAGCTTGATAGCTATTATTATAAGAGAACTCAGCATACGGGGAGATTCCTCCCATTTCTTGTCGAAGGAAATAACACAAGCTCGAACCATGTCTTCGAGAACTTGGTTGACGCGTTCAACTTGCCCTTGCGACTGAGGATGAAATGCAGTACTGAATGACAGATGAGTTCCCATAGCTTCTTGGAAACTTGCCCAGAATCTTGAAGTGAATAAGCTGCCATGGTCTGAGCTGATAACCAATGGAATACCGTGGACTGAAACAATCCTGGACATATAGAGCGTTGCCAGCTGACTAGCAGTGATCGTTTCTTTGACCGCCAGGAAATGTGCAACTTTGGAAAGCCGGTCAATGACGACAAGAATAGCATCATTACCTTTCTGTGATTTGGGAAATCCAGTGACGAAGTCCATCTCAACATGGTCCCATTTCCATTCAGGAATAGAGAAAGGTTGCAGAGTTCCAGCAGGCCTTTGATGTTCTGCTTTGATACGACGGCAAACGTCACACTCAGCAACATAACGAGCAATGTCTTGCTTCATATTAGACCACCAGAATCTCTGACGGATGTCTTGGTACATCTTTGTACTACCAGGGTGGATACATAGAGGCGTATCATGAGCTTCTTTCATAACTTCCTATGTCATATCCAGGTTTTTCTCTGCACATGGCACCACTAGGCGGCCCTTGAAGTATAAGGTGCCATCTTCAGCAATAGTGAAGAATGAGGGCTTTCCTTCTGCGAGGTAGCGCTTAATCTTGTGGGCTTCAGAGTCATACTTCTGTAGCCTTTTGATGCTGTCCACGAGATCTGGTTTAGCAACTAGGGTATTGAGGGAACCCTGGGTAACAACGTGGAGGTTCACCTTGCCAAACTCCTTAGGAGGGGGAGCGAGTGCACCCGGAGGAACAATATGGAGGTTCAGCTTCCTGAATTCTTCAACAAGCGAGGGCTGAACTTTGTGAACCTGGAGGTGGTTGCAGTAAGACTTGCAGCTCAAGGCATCAACCATTACATTAGCCTTGCCTGGCGTATAGGAAATACCCAAGTCAAAGTCTGCAACAAGCTCCATCCATCTCTGCTGACGGAGGTTCAGGTCTGGCTGAGTAAACAGATACTTCAGACTTTGGTGGTCAGTGAAGATCTCGCAACGATTACCGAGAAGGTAATGTCGCCACTGCTTCAGCGCACGAATGACAGCAGCAAGTTCGAGGTCGTGAACTGGGTAGTTCTCTTCGTGAGGGCGCAGTTGCAGAGAGGCATAAGCAATCACTTTGCGGTCTTGCATTAGGACACAGCCTAATCCTTGACGGGAAGCGTCGCAGTAAATGACGAAGTCCTTCTTAGTATCAGGTGGAGCTAGAACTGGGGCAGAAGTCAACTTGTCTTTGAGTGCCTGGAAACTTTCCTGACATTTGTCTGTCCACTGGAACTTGACGCCCTTATGCAACAGGTTAGTCAGAGGCCTGGCGATCTTGGAGAAGTTCTCGACGAATCGACGGTAATAGCTGGCGAGACCGAGAAAACTTCTGACTTGCTTAACGTTCTTGGGAGGAGTCCAATCAAGGATAGCCTGGACTCGTTCAGGGTTGACGGCAATACCATCCTTAGAGATGACATGCCCAAGATAGGTTACTTCCGGTAGCCAGAATTCACATTTGGAGAACTTGGCATATAGTTGATGCTCTCGTAGCTTTTCCAGCACAAGTCGAAGATGTTCAGCATGTTCTTCTTCGTTCTTGGAAAATACCAGGATATCATCCAGATAAACCACAACGAACTTGTCGAGGTAATCCATGAATATATAGTTCATCAGACGAGAGAAGGTGGCTGGAGCATTGGTTAAACCGAAAGACATGACGGTGTACTCGTATGAACCATATCGAGTCACGAAGGCGGTCTTTGGGATATCCTCTTCGCGAACACGGATCTGGTGGTAACCCAACCTCAAGTCGAGCTTAGAGAACACTGACGAACCCGCCAGTTGGTCATACAGATCATTGATCCGAGGAAGAGGGTATTTATTCTGAATGGTAGCTTGGTTTATAGGAAGTCTTGAACTAATCGATTTGTCCCATCCTTCTTCTTGACAAAGAGAGAAGGTGCTCCCCAAGGAGAGCAACTTGGGCGAATGAATCCTTTGCGAAGAGAATTGTCGATTTCCTCCTTAAGCTCAAGGAGTTCATGTGGCGGCATCTTGTAGGGTCGCTTGGCTATAGGAGTGGTGCCTGGTTTCAAGTCGATGATGAATTCGACAGCTCTAGCAGGGGGAATCCCTGGAAGTTCTTCAGGAAAGACGTCGAGGAATTCATGCACGATGGGAATGTTTTCAATGCCCTCGAGTGGTACAGCGTTCAATGCATTCAATGCATAGAGCCTCGCCTTGGCATTTTGCACTAGATGAGCTTGGTAAGTAACTATTTCATCTGAAGGGTGTAGCAGATGGACGGTCTTAGTGGTGCAAACGATTGAAGCAGTATGCGCTTTTAACCAATTCATTCCCAGAATGAGATCAATGCTACAAGACTTCAGTACGATGGGAGAGACAAGAAATTCTAGTCCTTCGATTTCAACGGGGACGTCGTTGCAAATCATGGAGGTTCGACATTGGCCCGCAGGGGTGTGTACTAATAGTGAAGCATTCATGTCTTCGCTTCTAATGCCATGCATGAATGCAAAATCTTCTGACATGAATGAATGTGATGCACCTGTATCAAATAAAACGGATGCTGGTACTGAATTTACGAGGAGTGTACCCATCACAGTAGCAGGCTGGTCTTGAGCTTCGTTCAGGTCAACGTGGTTGGCATGGACATGACCATAAGACTTGGCCTTGTTGCTGCGGGGCTGGTTGCTTCCATGGCCAGTTGCTGGAAGGGCCAGTTGATTCTGGTTCTGGTTGCATTCTCTAGCACGGTGTCCTGGTTGACCACACCTGAAGCACAAGCCATTATTGGGAGTGGGAACAGGGGCTTGGGACGGTGGAGCTGGAAGTCTTGACTGCCTAGATGGTGGTGGAGGCAGACGAGGTGCAGCATAGGTCTGCCTTGGGGCGGATGCATTTGGACGGTACATGCTATTCGGGATCCATATCTTATGCTTCTGTGAGGGCGGGCCCGAAGATGAGCCTGTGTCACGGTTGCGCCTATGAGAGCTCTGGTATTCCTGCAGGCCAGTTTCGACATTGATGGCCTTGTTCACCAAGGTGGCGAAATCAGCAAAGTCATGCACTAGAAGTGCGAGCTTGATGTCAGCTTGAAGGCCATCACGGAACTTCTCCTGTCTGCGTGCATCAGTTGCAATGTCCTCTTCAGCATAGCGAGACAAGTCCAGAAACTCCCGCTGATAAGCTTCAACAGTTTTGTTGCCTTGGGTGAGGTTGCGGAACTCACGCTTCTTCCGGTCCATGACTCCCTGAGGAATGAAGCGGGCACGGAAAGCGGCTTGGAAGTCTGGCCAGGTGATGATTGTTCCAGTTGGCAGAGTACGCCTGTGGCTGTCCCACCATTGAGCTGCGGGTCCCTTCAAAAAGAAGGAAGCAAAGGTGACATAGCTGGCAGGAGCTACATCGGCAGACTCCATCTCATAGGTGATGTCACGGAGCCAGTCATCAGCATCCAGAGGCTGAGTTGAGCTGCGGTACACAGTTGGATTGAGGCGCATGAAATCCTGCAGAGTTACTGGGGTTGGTTGCTGGTCCATATTGGGGCGAGGAAACTGAGCCATCATATTTTCCATGAATTGGCGGTTCAGTTCGAACTGTTGGATCATACCAGCCATGTACTCAGGTGGTGGTGGGGCATTGCCACCACTACCACGACCACCTGGTCTAACCATCCTGCTAATATATAACAGGGTTAGTTCAGCATTGAGAAATTTGCAAAGACAAGAATCATTCATGATGAAACATGCATAATGAAAGGAGCACGATAGCTACTACATAGTAGTCGGCATAACTTACAAAAGGGGTCATGCATAGAGTTCAGTACACAGAGTTCAGTACATAGACTAAAACAACATAGGCGGCTCACAGGCTCGCGGCAAATGCAGCCAATACTAATAAGCAAGACTACATCAGTCCCAGGAGGAACTGTGGAGGTAATCGTAGCCCGACAGCTGGTAGTGAGGCAACGGATAGCCCTCCACGTCAGCAGACTGGGGGCCGCGGATACTCAGGTGTAGAGCCCGACGCTCAGGTGGCAGAAGAGGACCAAGTGCGGGAGAGTAGCCTCCCACCTCTGGCCAACCGACACCGTGGGGCATCACGGTCCTGGCTGGGTAGATCGCAGTACGCGGTAGCTGTCCAGATCGGACAAAGGGGTGCAGCAGCGTCAGAGCATGGTAAAGGTGCTGACGGGTGGTGTACATCTCATGGCGAAGAGCTCGGTTAGCTCAATCCAGCTCATCAGCATGCAGAACCAGGTTCTGATGGTAGAAGGGCTCTCGGGTGACAGTGGAGTAGGCAGCAGTATAGTATCCCTCCGCACCAACATCAGATGCGATAGCAATGTGCCTGAAAGGGGAGGTGTCCAACTCCCGATACTCTCCACGAAGACGTGTCAGAGCAGCATAGGCAGCATCGTGGACAGCCATATCGATGGTCACTCCAACACCATGAGCGGTGTGCAGCACAGTAGTGGAGTCATACTCCCGCAAGTAGAGGTGGACGATGGCACGGTACTGCTCCTGGTTAAAGTCCTGGTACTCCTCGTAGACGGTGTACTCAGGGTGCCAGCGATAACCCAGATAGGTCATCATCTCAGCTAGCACAGCCGGTGATCCCGAGGCACCAATGGCCGTCGTGTGGCGCACGACCTGCCTCGTGGGTTCCATCTGAAAGCAAAGACGTTTCAAAGGAGTCAAATGACAGTGTGTGAATTGTTCAAAATACTATTCTAAGAAACAACTATGGCTTATCCAACTTTGGTGTGAATGCGGTCACGGGATCCTAGTGTTAGAGTTAGTAAATTCGTTTAACCCGAGTAGAAGAGAGTTCAGAGTCCCAGAGTAAAGGTCGAGGAGTAAAAGATCCTAGTACCACCCCATGGCGACGTGGGCCCGTAAGACACACAGCCATGTTAGTAAAAGTTTTGTAATGTCTAGATTCGACTTCGGCCAAGGAGTGTGGAAAGGGGGATTCCTACAGGCAGTCGGCTCTGATACCAACTTGTGACGCCCCCGATTTGACCGTACACTAATCATGCACGCAAATGTGTACGATCAAGATCAGGGACTCACGGGAAGATATCACAACACAACTCTACAACATAAATAAGTCATACAAGCATCATAATACAAGCCAGGGGCCTCGAGGGCTCGAATACAAGTGCTCGATCACAGACGAGTCAGCGGAAGCAACAATATCTGAGTACAGACATAAGTTAAACAAGTTTGCCTTAAGAAGAAGCACAAACTGGGATACAGATCGAACGAGGCGCATGCCTCCTGCCTGGGATCCTCCTAACTACTCCTGGTCGTCGTCAGCGGGCTGCACGTAGTAGTAGGCACCTCCAGTGTCGTAGGTGTCTTCGTCGACGGTGGCGTCTGGCTCCTGGACTCCAGCATCTGGTTGCGATTACAAGACAGAAAGGAAAGGGGGAAAAGAGGGAGAGAAGCAACCGTGAGTACTCATCCAAAGTACTCGCAAGCAAGGAGCTACACTACATATGCATGGGTATATGTGTAAAGGGGCATATCAGTGGACTGAACTGCAGAATGCCAGGATAAGAGGGGGATAGCTAGTCCTGTCGAAGACTACGCTTCTGGCCATCTCCATCTTGCAGCATGTAGAAGAGAGTAGATTGAAGTCCTCCAAGTAGCATCGCATAGCATAATCCTACCCGGTGATCCCCTCCTCGTCGCCCTGTTAGAGAGCGTTCACCGGGTCTGGCACTTGGAAGGGTGTATTTTATTCAGTATCCGGTTCTAGTTGTCATAAGGTCAAGGTACAACTCCGAGTCGTCCTTTTACCGAGGGACACGGCTATTCGAATAGATAATCTTCCCTGTAGGGGTGCACCACATAACCCAACACGCTCGATCCCATTTGGCCGGACACACTTTTCTGGGTCATGCCCGGCCTCGGAAGATCAACACGTCGCAACCCTACCTAGGCTCAACAGAGAGGTCAACACGCCGGTCTAAATCCTATGCGCGCAGGGGTCTGGGCCCATCGCCCATTGCACACCTGCACATTGCGAGGGCGGCCGGAAGCAGACCTAGCCTAGTGGCGTTCCAGTCCAATCCGGTGCGCGCCGCTCCGTCGCTGACGTCAAAAAGAGCTTCGGCTGATACCACGACGTCGAGTGCCCATAACTGTTCCCGCGTAGCTGGTTAGTGCGTATAGACCAAATGGCCAGACTCAGATCAAATACCAAGAACTCGTTAAGCGTGTTATGTCGAAGTAACCGCGGACGCCGTCCAGGGCCAGGCCCACCTCTCAACTAGGCGGTCTCAACCTGCCCTGTCGCTCCGCCACAAAGATCCACTTGCGGGTACTCCTACGAGCCGACCCGACTTTAGTCACCACAGGTGTCATGTATATAGTATATAAGTATATACCCGTGATCACCGCCCAGGTGATCACGGCCCGATAGTATAGCACAGCAGACGGACAAGAATGTAGGGCCACTGATGGAAAACTAGCATCCTATACTAAGCATGTAGGATTGCAGGTAAAGGTAACAACAGTAGTAGCAAGGATAGGCTATGCATCAGGATAGGATATCGGAAAGCAGTAACATGCTACACTACTCTAATGCAAGCGGTATAGAGAAGAATAGGCGATATCTGGTGATCAAGGGGGGGCTTGCCTGGTTGCTCTGGCAAGTAGGAGGGGTCGTCAACTCCGTAGTCGAACTGGGCAGCAGCAGCGTCGGTCTCGTAGTCTACCGGAGAGAAGAGGGGGGAAGAAACAGTAAATACAATGCAAACATAAGCATGATGATGCGTGACATGACAATGAGCAGTGGGAGGTGTGTCCTAACGCGACAATAGGTGGTACCGGCGAAGGGGGGAACATCCGGGAAAGTATTTTCGCTGTTTCGCGTTTTCGGACAAACGGACTGGAGGGGGGAAGTTGCGAGTTCGATAGGTTAGGGATGTGTGGTGGACGAACGGGCTGCGTATCCGGATTCGTCTCGTCGTTCTGAGAAACTTTCATGTACAAAGTATTTCCATCCGAGTTACGGATTAAAAGATATGATTTTCAAAAGAATTTATTAATTTCTGGAATTTAATTAATTATTTAATTTAATTCGAAATTTGGATTTATGACATCAGCATGATGTCATGCTGACGTCAGCAGTCAACGATGACCGTTGACTTGGTCAACCTGATAGGTGGGTCCCACCTGTCAGGGGCTGTTAGTTAATTAACTACTATTTAATTAAATTAACTAACTAATTAGATTAATTTAAACAGGATTAATTAACTTAATTAATTTAGTTAATTAATTAATTAATTAATTAATTTTATTTTTATTATTTGTTTTATATATATTTTTTATTTTTATTTTTATTTT
>NC_057799.1:303424651-303428303 GCF_018294505.1 Triticum aestivum
GCATCGGTGGCCTCCTCCTCTCGATCCCGATCCAATCGGGGGAGAGGGGGGGAGGAGATATTTTCGTGGGGGGGAGTGGGGGTGTCGGTGGAGTGGGTGGGGGTGGTGAGTGGTTAAGGGGAGAGTGGGAGTGGGCCGGCCGGTGGTGGCCTGGTGGGTTGGCCCAGTTGGGCCACGGCACAGGGGTTTCCTCCTTCTCTTTTTTTTCTGTTTGTTTTCTCTTTTGTATTTTCTTTCTTTTATTTATTTTCTTTTCTGTTTTATTTCAATTTAAAATATTTAGGCATTCTCTAAAAATGTCTTTACTTCACCATAATTAACTATGCCTTATTTGGCATCTCCCGAACATTTTTTTTTAAATTTTGAAAAACTTTTATTGTCGACATTAATTTAAATTTGAATTTTGAAACGGTTGGACCTAACGGTAGATTAGCAACAGTAACTGTTGTGACGTGGCACCATTAGCGTGGGATTACTGTAGCTTGATTATCCGGGCGTTACATACTTCCTCCAATTCTTGTGTTGCTTGCATAATGCGTGCAGCTAATTGCATAATTTCCAGCTTCAAGATCGAGATTACCTCATTCATGGCAGCCACACCATCTCTTTCTGCCTCTAGTAGAGCCTCAAGAACTATAATATATGTGCTCAGACTGCTCTCCGGTGGTGTTGCCTCTGAACTGCTACCATCTGGTAACATGGATGGCGCACTGCTTCCACAAATAGATTCTGGGGTTGTACATTGTGTCCTAGTGTGAACGGCATCCTGAAAGGTTTCCGCTGGACATAAGTAAGAGATAGTTATCGCATGATCCAGGCAGTAAGCTTACATGGTAAATGACATACGAATTATTGCCGAGCATGGCAAGCTATATTTAAATGGTTCGAAGCAGCATTAGCCGAAAAGAAATTAAAATGGTAAGATGAAACTAGGGATGTAAGTGGCAAATAAACGACATCCGCCAGTCTCATCTAGTTAGTTTTTGCTAGCTCCCTGGTTCATTTTCCTCAAAAAACAAAAACTCTTTTGAACTATCATACCACTAGTGGACTTTAATCGGGATTAAACGGGACCCAGTTGACATCCCTAGTTGAAAGGGAGTGTACCACCGCTATATTTAAGCTGCCAAGGCATCTAAGCAGTTGAAATAATCTGAGAAAGCACTTAACAGTGTGGCCTCATATAAACTACGAAGACAGTCTTGCGATGAAGTTCAAAGGAAAAGTTAAGGACTCAAATGAACTAGGCATGCATTTCTTTATGATAGTACAGCAGGCACTGCTGACATATTGGCCAACTCAGGTATAGCGTAACAAGTAACAAACAAGCATTCGAATCAAGCAATACAGCAAAGCAGACAACTGAACTATTTGTTATTCTGTAGGATTACATGTTGAGGGCACAAGCCAAGAAAGCAGCCCACACGCATTACATTTCACATGTACTAAAACACACTGGCTTACCATATGTTGCTGTGAAGCCTCGCTGCTGTTGCAATGTTCTTTGAAGATATCGTCAGCATCCCGTGGTTGCAAATCTACTTGTTGTAGTTCATTTTGCACCCTCTATTTAGGTAAAATTAATTTTAATCGCATGCACTGGTTCGAATTGATCATCAATGGTTCATCTAAACTAATGAAAGAAGGGTGTGTGCATACACGACAATATATCTGCTTCCCTCTATTTTTATGCTTGTTCGAGGTGCCAGCCCCAAAAGAACAAATATTTTGCTTGATGGGGTTGGTAGCTCCATAATTAATAGAAGCATCAAATTAGTCATGCAACTTGGGAAGATCAAGAACACACAAAAAAGTAATGAACAGAGGCTCGTAGCAGTGATGTAATAGCTAGCATCAGAAAATGTAGGGTAAAACGAACAGAAACCAGCGGAACCACATGCTAGTTTGCTGATGTGTAATTAAGCATAGAGAACATGAAGCAGTCTGATGGAACCAACAGGTGGCATTAGAACAACACCATTATCATAAATATAGCATGCAAGAAGTAAAATAGTAGGCAGTGATATCTAGGAAGTACAGTAATACTTAGGACAAAACTAAAGCATATTAACTATATGTGCACTCGTATGTAATTTAGCACATGTAACATGTTCACTGCCAGAAGTATGGCCCTACAGGTGCAAGCAGAATAACGCGTCTCAAGAAAAACTGAATGATGCCCTGAAGAAATTCAAAGGTGCGGTGCTTATGCTAAGAAAGTGAACATAGGCGCCGGCCATTGGATAATAGTACCTGATTCTCGGCGGCGTATGGGTATTGTTGGCATACTTGATAGCTAAGGATCGTCGATGGTGCTCGTGTTGCGGTTGAGTTTGGGCCGGCTGTCGCCGTCACTGAAGCGGCTCCAGTGCTACGGCTGCGGCGCCTGTCGACATACAAGAAAGCTCATCTGTGGTAAGTGAACAGTTGCACGATAAAGAGAAAAACCGAAGGAGTACAGATCGAAATAACCTGATGAGGCTGCGGCGTCGGTAAAGCAGGGCCGGTGGAGTTGAATATGGCGTCCGTGGAGCGGGTTCGGTGCAGTGGACGAAGGCTTCGGCGGGCGCATTGTACAGTGCTTCCGGTGAGGCGGATCTGTTGCGGAGGACGAGGGCTTGTATGAAGGCCAGCGAAGGGACGGACGAGGGAGTCAGTGAAGGGCCTACACTGTGGTGGACGAGGGCGCCGGTTAAGCAGATCCAGTGCGGTGGACCATGATGGCGGTCAAGGAGATCTAGAGCGGTGTACAAGCTAGTCACTGAAGCGGATCCGGTGAAGTGGTGAGTTGGCAGTTGGGGGTTCCAAGGAGCGGAAGGTAGATCCGTCGGGGTGTGAGGTCCACTGCTGCGGCGGAGGACTAGATTCGGCGGCTTGCTGTGGTTGGGGGGTCGGGGAGGGGAAGGGGAGGGGCTCTGGGGAAGAATGTTGGGGGCAAAGAGGGGAAAACAATGGAGTTACCACAGCAGCCCTTTTCCGTTCATGTGGCAGGGGTAAAACAGGAATATCGCAGGGCTAAACTTTCGGGCGCGAGATATTCGATGTGAGCGGGAAGTTTGAAAGCTTTTGGCGCCTGAAATTATATTCTGCTCTTGTACGGCCGACTGATATCATGGCCGAGAATTTGTTTGTTTTGCACGCAAAAAAGTGCAAGTTTTGAAAATCAATATCTCCAACTCGAAACTTAGATTGTCCATTCAATTCAAATATGGATCATTGAGCTACTACAAGCAAATACCATCATATGGTCCAATTCAAATGAAATTCCAAATGTGTTTATCCTAAATATGATGACAAAAGCAAAAATGTGTATGTGTATGAATAAAGTGGATGATTATAAAGTTTGAACATGCCCGTATGTGTATATCTCTAGGTTTGATATATGAATTTGAAATCACGAAATCCCGGCTTAAAAATGTACCTCCGTTTAAATGAATTACAAAAGCTAATGATGGAGTCGAATTCCAAAATTCCAATCTTAGGTTTGTAATTCTGGTACATCAAAGTATATCATGCATGTTCAAAAGTATCGTTATCTCATAGTCCAAACTGTGAAACAAATTGATCAACCTTGAGTGCACACACTATTGACCATGTATATCTCAGTTACGCTAAAGTCCCTCAAATATAGACACCTCACTCTTTATCTGAA
>NC_057799.1:303428416-303461686 GCF_018294505.1 Triticum aestivum
TCTCCCCCAAACACCAACACACGAGCACATTAACAACCCTCTCTCTTCTAAAGTCCGGACCCCAATATAGGTCTCTATCACTTTATCTCTTGGGCATGCACACATCTCTTCCCCCACTCTCTAGCTAGGTCTCCCGGCATCTCTCTTTCCCAAGCACACGCACTATGTAGAGTGTATCTTTCCCATACACACAAAACGTTGCCCCCAAACGTCTATCTCCCTAGTTATGTGGTTCTCGCACACTCACCTCACACACCACCCCCACTGCAAAACAAGCACACTTTGTCTCCTTGTGCACCACTCTCCTCTTTCTATCTCTCCCACATGCGGACCCGCCCCAGCTCCTCCCTGTATACATATATGTCGTGACTCTTTCCATAGCTCCCTAATGTATCATCGTTCTCGATCTCGCACATTGTTCTCTACACCATCTATTCTAGATCTCTCATGAAGTCCCTATCACACACACGATGACTCGCTTCCCTTGCGTCTCCGTACATAGGCTAATTTCAAACAACATCAACATTGTCTCCCTATCTATACGCCATTTATGGATACAAACGCCCCCTCTCTCGCCCCTCTCTTCCTCTCTCTCTCTCTCTATCTCTCTCCGTCGCTAGCTCTCTCTCTCTCGCTCTCGCTCTCACGCCCCTCTTCCACACACAATCGGTGTCTCTTCCAAATAGTCTGCTCCCCCCGCCCGCACCCATGCTATCCCGCTACTACACATGTCACACCATTCCCCCTTCCCTTATACTAGGTTTACATCATTAGTGGTCTCTCTACTCCACATACGCACACTCCCTCTCACACACAAACGCACGCACAAACACACACAGACATGCACAAAGACACATAGACACAAAGAATCTGTTATCATTGCCTCAGTCTCTAGACATATCACACACGCACACTGTCTCTCTCTCTCGCAAACACGCTCAACAAGGGTTTCCCCGTGAATAACTTACCGTCTATTCATCAACAGTCGTTGCAGTACGGTGAACACGAGACGTGAAAAAGAATAAATCTACACGTGCTTAGACCACCTAGTATGACTACTAGGACTAGAGCAAGCCAAAAAGCGCGTCGCCGTCACCCCCTCCTTATCGGTGACAGGAAAACCTTTGTTTTACACCGTCGAGAAGTCATTGTGCTAAGGCCTCACATGCTGAGGCGTTGAATAGAATGTAGATGCTAGTTTACGGAAACAAATCTCGATAATACGTTTGTATCTCCATACTTATATTTCTTCTCTTATAAAAAACCGAGTTGGTGATGATGGTACGCGTGCCATCTTGCAATATAGACCGTCTGATCTATATCTGACTGATGGAAATTAAACTAAAAGATACCCGCACCCCTCTCCACATTTGCAGACAGGGACTTCCCTCGTTCATCCTTATCTCCAACAACCTCATTGTTGAGCAATTAAGAAAGGAAGCCTCTGGAACAAACTGGCCTGGTGGCCGCTGCCGGCGTCATCAATCCCCATGCCTCTGCTCAGTCCGACCACCAATCACCACCACGCCCCACTCCTCTTCACCTTATCTCCTATTTCTCGAGATATCATTAGTTTTTACACATGGGATTACTCCCACATGGGTCAATCACAACGAGTGCTTTTATAAAAAAATGCATCTTGATGTTTCGTGCAATGCATGGATCTTGCTAGTACTCCTACAGAAGACTAAGTTGGTGATGATGGTGTGTCTGCCATCCGTCGTTTGTGACCATTAGATCTGCATCTAACGACTGTGAGGTAAGTTGTTGCCTTTTCTCACAAACATCCCACTTCTCTACCAATTTGCAGAAAAACTCATAATTAGTATCTTAAAACCAACCACATCCCTCCCCGACCTCACCAAAACAGCCCAAGGAATATATCTAATCGAAACATAATATATCTCCAGTGATATATGTATATCAAAATTAGAGTGTTTTGTATCAAGTTTGTGAATAAGTATTATTCTAATTATGATTCGTTGCAACACACATGAACATTTCTAGTATTTCCAACCATGCAAAAAATTTCCCTAGTATTCCATAGTTTCGAGTTTTTCATCAAGATGTTAGTCACTCATGGTTGATATTTACTTTCAATCAAGTACACATATTCACTATGTAACTAGCCTTGCTTATTGGGTTCCAAAGCTTAACTTTCACTCCTACTTACAATATGTAGAGTATTTAACAAAAAACTACCACTTTCAACCAGCCCTAGGAAGAATCTATTGTACAAAAAATAGCAAAAACATACCCAGAATTTCTTAATCCACGCCAAAAACTACTACCTACCGATTAGGTTAGTTTAAACCCATTTATGACAGGGTTGGCCCACACGTCCGTGCTGACGAGGCAGCTTAAACCAACACATTTTGTTTGACCGTTGACACGAGGGACCCACATCTGACCTTCTATCCTGTTATTCCCCCTCAAATCATTATTTTTCCTGAACATTACTTCAAACAGTGCTGATGCATGTTCGTCGGTGGCGCCGGTGATGAGCAAGTTGGCCGCCGCTCCGCCGGACAGGTCGGACGCCGCGCTGGCCTCGGCACGGGTTGGCAGGTTGGCCCGAGCGTGACTCACGAGCGAGCAAGCCGCCGCGCTGGCCTTCGCTCGAGCCAGATGGCTGGCCTTAGCGCGGCGCGCGCGAGCAAGCTGCCGCGCTGCCGTGCCAATCTAGCTAGCAAACCTTGCAGACAAGCAGCTGGACGGAGCTATCTTGGCTAGCTAGCGGCCGCGAGCACCGGACGGAGCTGGCATCCGGGCTGCCGCAAGATGGGCTCCGCACCGCCGGCGGTTTTGACCTCGCCTTCTGCCAGCGGCGGTAGCTGCATCCCATGGCCGAGGATGACTAGGTGGACGGGCCGGAGGTAGGAGGTCCCTCGGGGATTTTTGTGCAGACTGACATGTAGGTCCCATAGGTCATAATGCCCGGTCGAATAGAAGGCGTTGACTTAATGGGCGACACGGGCCCTGTTTGGATACTCTAAGTCATAGGTTAGATTCTAACCCTGAACTAACTCTAACCAAAGTGGTGTTTGGATAGCAGGGTTAGATTGACAACAAATGTATCCAAACAGGGCCATGGGTTGAAACGTGCCTATAACGGCACTTTGTAGAGTAGTCATTTCTTGGTAGGCCTGGTTGGTAAGAGCATGTACAATGGTTGATAAGGTAGTCTTATCTTAAGTCTGCCACGTATGCAAGTGGTAGTAGTTTCTTGGCATTATTAGTGGTTTCTTGCATTATTAGGGGTTTCTTGTAAGGAACAATGTACTACTAGCGACAAAAGGCGATTCTAGGTTGCGTTGTACTCCAACGAGTACTACTAGTGGTCGCGGGAGTGTATACCTCGTTTTGTGGGTTCGATCCCGGCCGAACGCACGGTGGCCTTTTTTTTAAATAGTAACTTCGCTGCGAGCCAATATTTTACACGAGTAGTTTGAGTTTTGAAGTCAAACGGACGTGCGGCACCACAATCTAGGTGCACTGGATAGCCTAGCCACGTGAACGGGTTTCCCTTCCCAGCATCTCATGGCTCGCGTGCTCGCCCTAGCCGCACCTCGCTTGCAGCTTCCTCATCAGCTAGTAGCATATTTAAACTAGCGCCTCCCAATTAAGCCCGAGGAGCCGGAAAAGCCTCGCGGGGCATTGGGAACTGTGCAATATGGCTCTATACGTAAAGTGCTCTACTACTACTCTGTAGCTTGTGGCGTTGCACGCATGGACTTCACTCCATTAGCGGCTCTACTATAAAAGAAATTCCTCTTAATGTGTTTTTTTGAAACAGAGGCAAAAGCTTTGCTTCATCTCATTCATAAAGAAGGAACTACTAACAAAGTTCGACGAGATCCATTACACCTCCACAAATGGAAGCGAAAAGCCTAGTCTCGCTGTATCAAATAACTCAAATGTTCTGCCCCCGTAGTAACCGTCGCTGATAAACAGGCTGCTAGTGTGTGCGTGAGAGGAGCGGCTGAGTAGGCCAGCTACGTGAGAGGAGCGGCTGAATAGAGCACCGAGAGTACCCACTAGGCCACTACGCAGGTGTACTTTCCCTGCATTGATAGTACAACGATGGTTCTAGAGAACAGTAGTACCCTCCACTTCCAACTATAGCTCCTTGGCCCTGAGATTCAAGAGTTCAAAACGGGTGCACTATACTAGAAGTACAGTACATAGCACTAGTAGTACCCTCGCACTACTAGTTGAAAGTAGTACTAGTACTGCTACAGTACGAGTACGTACTCCTCCGTCACATAATGTAAGACATTTTTTGACACTAGTTGGCGTGTACAAAAAATAGCAAAAACATACCCAAAATTTCTTAATCCACGCCAAAAACTACTAGCTAGTGCCAAAAATTTCTTACTAGTGCTATTATTTACAGTATAATGCAATCCCATAACGTCCCATAATGCTAGTACCAGTAGTAAATAATAGCCTCACCCCTTCGCTACAGTTGGAAGGAACGATCTACAGTTGGAAGGGACGAGGCCCTGCGGTTACTACGCTCTTATCTCCTCCTCGCCAGTTCCCCTCTCCCCGAAGAGAAGGCAGTTCGTCGCTGCTCCCATGGATTCGCCAGGCGGTTCTCCTCCTCGTCGGGTCTGGGAGACCTTGGACGATGATCCTCTGGGAGAAATCGCACGCCGCTCTGACGTCCTCACCGCCGCAAGACTCGGTGCTTCCTGCACCAACTATTTCAAGACGGTGCTTAAAATGGCTTGGGAAAAGGCCATGCTTGTTGGTCTTCCATGCGTCCTCGAGGAGAAGGTTCTTCTATGGGACAATCCTTCAAATAGTCCACCGCTCCCTGGCCATGGTTGCACGTTGACTCCGCTAGAGTTGCCGACGTTGAGAGGTAGTCGGATTTTGTCCGATGAGCGGGTCAGTAATGGAGTTTGATCATGTAGTACTTAGTTATTCCATTTCCATCCCGTAATTTCTCCGCTGCCCACCGTCTTATATATAGGTTTGGGTCGGTGCCAACGAAGATTGGCTTGCATACCTCCGGCCGGATACCACCATCATTTTGCACAACATCCACAGCAATGCGGTAGTTCTGGTAGACCCCTTCTCCACCATTGGGATCGGCCTTCCGGACTGGCTGGGCTTGAATACGTATGATGATGCCTACATGAGATTGAAGAAGATAGAAATTGCAGACCCGCCGACAAAGCGACGCGGCTACGACGATTACTATCTGATCGCGGTGTTCGATATAAGGATTGCCATCAATGCAAGAGGCAGTAACGGCAGAGGCTGGCGCATGTTGGCGGCAACAGATTTGTACCCCTACACGTTCGAAGACCTCGTGCGCCATCTAGGCCGCATCTTCACGGTGACAAGCCAGGGGACTTGTTTCATCTGGTTGCCATCCTACGGTACGGGAGATTACAAACGGAATGCACAAACCATCATTTGCATCCCTAGCGGTACTCCATTATTTTGCAGGGACCAGTCATTCCGCGATCAAAATAAGATCGCCGATCCTGGATGTGCATTTGCATCCACGATTCGGTCTAACCTGGAACCTTATAGCTGACTTTGGCATATTGGGATCAACTATCTTAGCAGTCGTTACCCATGGTACCACTGATGTGCAACATGGTCACACAATCTACCACGATCGGACCGTCACCATCTACCCAGGTATTCCATTTTTTAACCCTCTCGCCTTCTCTTTCATTGTTGTACTAGTACTCTACTTACGTACTAGTAGGAGTACCTTTTACCTTGGAGGACGCGTATAGCTAGCTAGGCCCTTGAAGACTTGAACCCACTAGCTGCCACCATTTTTGTTTTTCCATGTCTTACTATCTCATCCATGTAGCCAACAGTGGCTATATATAATAAGCCGGTTATTTTACTTCCTCTATACCGGAGTAGTACTATTTGCTGCACAGTATTACTGACCGCCATATTTGAGCACAACATTATTATGCATGGACCTTGACTATGTATGTCACCATGTGTCCAGATCTGAGATGCCGCGTGTACGAGATGAACGGCGCCGAGTTCGGCCCCCGTGATGCTACGTGGGTGCCGAGGAACACTCTTGGAGAGTACTCACTTTTCATTGGGGACAGCTACCCCATTGTGAAGCGGATGCCACCTTCCGTGCACGACACGGAAGGCCTACCATTCATGAAGCATGGTTGTGTCTTCCGTGGGCACCACCGGATGAACGACATGCTGGGACACGCTATCCCTGATTTATGCCGCTTCAGCTTGGATGAGTCTCCATCATGTGGAACCGGACTAGAAAGCTGCGACAATAATTCCCGTTGCCCACCGCTATGGATCGTGCCATCCATGAAGAACACCTGGGACTGGAACCTGGAGGAGGACATGTAGCCCATCTATAACGTGTAAGTGGAGTACGGTAAATTGTGAATGGTAGCGTTGTGAATATATGTAGACTAGTCGTGCACAAATTTATCACATGAATTGGAGATGAACTTGTGTGGCATACTTGCACGGGCTCCAACACGCTCTTTGAGAAGAAAAAAAGGGTTCCACAGCTTTGGATATACGTGATGTGGTGATACGTCTCCGTCGTATCTATAATTTTTTATTGTTCCATGCCAATATTATTCAACTTTCATATACTATTTGGCAACTTTTTATACTATTTTTGGGACTAACATATTGATCCAGTGCCCAGTGCCAGTTCCTGTTTGTTGCATGTTTTATGTTTCACAGAATATCCATATCAAACACAATCCAAACGGGATAAAAACGGACGGAGCTTATTTTTGGAATATTTGGAAAAACAGAGAGAAACAGAGAGACAGATCCAATCTCGGAGGGGCTCTCGCCCCTCCCACGCCATGGAGGCCAAGGACCAGAGGGGAAACCCTTCTCCCATCAAGGGAGGAGGTCAAGGAAGAAGAAGACGAAGGGCCCCCCTCTCCCCTTCTCTTCCGGTGGCGTCGGAACGCCGCCGTGGCCATCATCATCACCGCAATCTTCACCAACAACTTCACCGCCATCATCACCAACTCTTCCCCCCTCTATGCAGCGGTGTAACCTCTCTCTTACCCGCTGTAATCTCTACTTAAACATGGTGCTCAACGCTATATATTATTTCCCAATGATGTATGGCTATCCTATGATGTTTGAGTAGATCTGTTTTGTCCTATGGGCTATTTGATGATCAAGATTGGTTTGAGTTGCATGTTTTATTATTGGTGCTGTCCTATGGTGCTCTCCGTGTCGCGCAAGCGTGAGGGACTCCCGCTGTAGGGTTTGCAATATGTTCATGATTTTCTTATGGTGGGTGGCATGAGTGACAGAAGCACAGACCCGAGTAAGTAGGTTGTTTGCGTATGGGATAAAGAGGACTTGATGCTTTAATGCTATGGTTGGGTTTTACCTTAATGATCTTTAGTAGTTGCGGATGCTTGCTAGAGTTCCAATCATAAGTGCATATGATCCAAGTAGAGAAAGTATGTTAGCTTATGCCTCTCCCTCAAATAAAATTGCAATCATGATTACCGGTCTAGTTATCGATTGCCTAGGGACAAATAACTTTCTCGTGACTAAAAGCTCTTTACTAAAACTAATTTAGCTGTGTCTTTATCTAAACAGCCCCTACTTTTTATTTACGCTCTCTTTTTATTCTTGCTAGCCTATCCAAAAACACCTACAAAGTACTTCTAGTTTCATACTTGTTCTAGGTAAAGCAAACGTCAAGCGTGCGTAGAGTTGTATCGGTGGTCGAAGAACTTGAGGGAATATTTGTTCTACCTTTAGCTCCTTGTTGGGTTCGACACTCTTACTTATCGAAAGAGGCTACAATTGATCCCCTATACTTGCGGGTTATCACGTGGCGGCATCATACAGTAGCATCGTTCGCTGTAGTTGTAGTACGCTCCTACTAGGACGACAACTCCTATAAAACCTTGCGCTTGGTTCTTTGCCTCTTCGGGAGGTTCAACAGTTCGTACTCGTGTGAACCTTGCACTTGGCTCTTCGCCTCTTTGGAAGGTCCAACAATGATGATACTACAGTACACATTATGCTTCTGGCAATCTGACACCGATTGAACTGCTGCACGTCCACCACGAGGACGAGGGCAAGGGAGAGGGAGAGGGAGATGGCGCGCTGTAGTCAAAACCCTCTCCTTGTCCTGCGAACCACCGCGCGCGTGGGCGAGGGAGAGGCGTAGTAAGCAAGCTTCTCCTCGTTCGGCGAGTTGACGGGACACATCAAAGCAGTACTGGTACTAGTCCATACTGCATCCTTTTCGGTTAATATGGCTTAATTTGAAACGAGAAAAATACACTGGCGGTCAACGTATGTAACAATACGCTCTTTATGGTCACTATATATAGTTTTGCGGTGATTATACGGTCACTAGCTCATCGTAGATCACCGTATTGCACCCTACTGACCAGCCACATAGTCGACGTGGCACTTTGTTGACTGGTTAAATTGTCACCTGGTTTCTGGGTCCCACCTGTCAGTTGGCAGAGCAAAGAAATCAGCTAAAAACAAAGAGTGTAGTACATCTACACTTCCAATGCATTTAGCCTTTAATCTAAATCGATATTGATTGACTAATGCACCAACTTGTGCTCTAGGTATAGGCTACATGTCTATCCTTAATTACAGCATGCGACGACCTTCATTTAATCTTCTTCTCTCAATGGTCGCATGCACACATAACTTTTGGGCGTTAATTATGCCCTGGTCAATGTGTAAATCTCTAAATGTACAGTCTTTCACGGACGTAGGGAGTAGGTTGAGCACTTGAGCGTGAGCGTGTGTGTTGCGTCGTGTGCTGTGTGCCGCATGGGTGCATGAGTGTTGCGTGCGTCCATGTGTACGTGTGAGTGTTGCATGTTGCATGCATGCATGGGGCTTACTCCCTCCCATTGACATGTTCATATTTGAAGCTTCCTCTGTTCCCTCCATATGGTGATACTCCCTCTGTTCCCAAATACGGAGTAAAATCCTCCCTCTGTTCCCAAATACGGAGTAAAATCCTCCCTCTGTTCCCAAATACGGAGTATTTGTCTTTCTAGAGATTTCAACAAGTGACTATGTACGGAGCAAAATGAGTGAAGTGAGCGTAGAGGCATAGGGATAATGTAGAAAGGAAGTCTTCGCGATCCATTATTCCCCATCTCGGTCAGAGAGAACTATTCAACTAGTCTTCGCAGTGAAGTGACAATACATGCTGCAGCAGATGGGACACTTAATTAATAAGCTGAACCAGTGTGTTGGTGTTACTAAATCAGCCTTACCCAGTACTTCCATCATGTTTGCCAGTAGAGCATGCTTCTGTCCTCCATTACCTGACATATGGGCCCTCTTGTGGTAGACCCACATGTCATCGGTGTAACTATTTACACTCCGAAGGACGGTATATCCTGGTAGTAGTAGTAGTAGAATTGAGATTTAATGCACTTTCTTCCCCATCTTCCACTCTTCTTTCTCCTCTCTTCTTCTTCCTCCTCTCTTCCCCATCGTCGACCGCACACCATTTCCCCCCGCTCACTGCTCGCCCGCCCGCTCTATCTTCCTTGGTAGCTCGCGCGTACCATACCCCCCCGCTCACTGCTCGGCCACACGAGGAGAAGCTTCTTCGCTCGCCCGCCCGAATCCACTTCCCTGTTGGCTCGCAGGGACCGAAAACCCCAATGGCAGAACCGACTGACACGCAGAGCCGCGATTGGAATTCCCTCCCGATGTTCTCTTGGAGCAGATCTGTAATCGTATGGACCTACTCAGCACTGTCCGTCTAGCCGCATGCTCGGTGTCTTTGTACCGTCTACTCGTCTGCAACCGGACGGCTCTTTTCAAGACACCCTGCTTGCTGATGCCCGATCCTCGCAGGTGGCCCAGACACCGACTTGACGATCCTACGGAGGTTGCCGTGGTGCCCCTCGACATGCTACCACTACCCGTCCACCTGCCCTTCATGCACGGCCACTACTAGGCGGGCATGAAGGCCAACTGGATCGTCCTCATCCACCAATCCGGTAGTCCGTGGCGTCTCGTGGATATCTACACCCAGCGAGGGATCACCCTTCCATCTTTGTATACCGCCGCCATTGAGCCTCGCGGCCCGCCGGACACTCCTGCCTACTACGCACGAGACGCTCGAGCTTTTGGCTCGACCTCTGTTTGCTGAAGGTTGTAATCTGCGAAGTGCCCACACCATCAGAAGACTACATGGATTACAAGCTCATTGCCGTGTTCAACATGGGATTAGTATATCTGGAATCCGGTCGCCATACATGGTTATGGCTCATCGTCGATCCTCTTCACCCAACACTTCTCTCTCATGCTATAGTTCACGATGGCATCGTTTATGCGGTCGATGCACAGATTGGCTGCCTATATTGGTGGAATCTATCATCGTGTAATTGTTCTATCTCATCTCATCTTTACCTTAAGAATACGACTGCATGTTCATTGTTACAAATTTAGAATATATAGTATGTCTATAACCACATCATTGCTATATGTTCCTCTCATTTCCTAGATTTTTATGACCACACATGTTATTGTTAGAGTTGATATGAGAACAATTGGTATCTAATGATTGTTAGAATAGATATTATGAGTATAACCTCATGATTGCTATATTTTACTCTCATTTCCAGGATTTTTATAACAACGCGTGTTATTGCTTAGAGTTGATATGATAACTGTAGTAAGTGCTATGGTAGAATATGAGTAGGCCCTGTCATATCTATTTTCCTCTCATTGTTACATGATGTTTGAACCATGATATATTGCTAGAATATGAAAGCCATTGGCTTATTTTTTTTAACTTGGGGTATGATTATGACCACGGCATTGCAATTCTCTATCTATGATATGTGTCACTGTTATAATAATCTTAATTCCACACATACTCTGAACATGATTGTTTATTTTTGTCCTTTTGGTCTCCAATTTGAATTGTTGCAGCAGACGCAAATGCGCTGGCCTTCATGATTCCAGGACCTAGAATCATACCAGCCGATGGGTGGTGGTTTATCGCTCGTTCAGCTGACGGTGGTCATTTGATGCTCATTTTCACGTACCAAATTGACCAAACCATTTCATCAAACCACATGCAGTACAATGCCTGGGGCGTTCGTGACATTGATGGCTATGGCTGCTTCGTGTTCGAGAAAGATCCCAGCTCCGTTGGGCCAGGCGTATTCAACTGGAGGCGGGTTTACAGCCTCGGCAACCACTCCATGTTCCTCGGGCTCAATTATCCGATCATCCAACCAATCATCGATCATATCACCGGCTATGATTACCATGCTATGCAACTTCCATTCGCCAGGGGGGACTGTGTTTACACATCATACCATGGGTTTCATGAATCACCATATCCAGAGATTCGTCGACACAGCTTGTTGCGAGATAATCTTCAGTGTGTGAAAGGCATGAAGCTTCCATGCGATGGATGGCTTTTGCAAACCCGACATGCGGCGATGTGGTTCATGCCAACAGCAAATATGCACAACTTGATTCGTACTGATATGTAGACTGAGCCATGTATTCTGCTGCTGTAGCACGACCCTCTTTTGTTGGATATTATGTACTGTTGTTAGTTTGAAGCACTCCTCTGGTTTGAAGGATAGATACCTTTCTGGGATCAAGTGCATCCTAACTCACCTGCGCAGGATGTACTGATAATGATGATGGAGATGCTGTGCAGTATATATATATATATATATATATATATATATATATATATACATATATATATATATATATCACTTAGGCTTCAAGTGCGTACTTGTTAGTTAAACCTATGGTTAAAATGTGACACTAAATACGACTAGTAAGTAGTACAATAGCAGTACTAGTATACGTCGGTCAAATTATTCATCATGTCCGCACATTGAATTGACGTGACGACACGTTGCGCGTGAGGTGACACAAGAATCCCGGCGGCGTGTTCGGGTATTCTGGACTTCAGATTTGGAGTACCACTTATTTGTCGAAATCTTTCATCATTCACTTAAAACAGTCGATTGATCATACATTGAGTACCATATAACTGGAATTAACCCATGCAAGTCGAAGAAGGATTGGCCGGTGCTGCCGGCTGGCGTCAAGTTCGATCCCACGGATCAGGAGCTGATCGAGCACCTTAAGGCCAAAGTGAGTGCTGACAGCACAAGATCTCACCCTCTCATCGATTTGTTCATACCAACCATCGACAGCAAGCACGACATATGCTACACCCATCCTGAGAAACTTCCAGGTAAGACACCGATCGGCCGTCTACTTGCACAAACATATTCCTTTGTTTATAGCTCTATTTTTCTTTTTAGACACAGACCTGGTGAAGCAATTACAATTTGACAGTTAATAAAAAGTGAAACAAGTGACTGCAACATGCCAAAGATGTTATGAAAATGCCAACTACGTACACTAAAACCTGTATTCGACAATACTGCAGGTATCACACTGAGTGGCCTAAGCAAGCATTTCTTCCAGCGCAATTCCAGGGCGTTCAAAAGGAGCACGTGGACGCTTCGCAAGATACAGTCGGAGTTCGGCATGCACGCGATGTGGCACAACACCGGCAATACCTTGACGGTGATGGTCAACGGCCGGCAGACGGGCAGCAAAAAGGTTCTGGTGCTGCACACCAACAAGAACTTCGACCAGCAGAGGACCAACTGGGTGATGCACCAGTACCACCTCGGGGACCTGGAGCAAGAGAAGGAGCGGGAGCTGGTCCTCTGCAATATTTTCTACCAGACAAACACTAGGGCCAGGAGTAAAAAGATTATAAGTTAGTTTGGTATTGGTACTTGTACTACAGTACCTTGTCGTCCGCAAGTTGGTATTGTTGTTAACGATCTTTTGGTATGAACTTGGCATTTGCTTCCAACCATCATGCCGAGGGTCGACGTGGATATAAAGCTGAATCATTTGTTTCGAAACAAATTTTCAGGCACCTGATTTTTATTTGATGGGTAGCATAAGCACCTGCCGTTCGAATTCCTAGTTCTCCAATTTTTTTGAAACAAGTGCATGCTCTTATTATCACGATGAAAAAACAATATCCCTGCTGCATCCCAGTTATCAGTCTGTATTTGCAGAATTCTCTCGTTTATTGAGCACGTATATTGTTTTTTCAGGTCGAGCAAGTTTCAACTGGGTTGTAGACTGCCCAGGCTTGGTTTTGTTTTTAACAGGCCCAGCCCATGACGACAACGGGGCACAAAGATCCAGCAGGTATCTACTGGCCTCTGGCCCGCCAGCGTTAGTTATATTTTGTCTTACAACATCCGCATGCACTTTTTTTACTGAATCAAACACACAGCCCAGTTCTATTTTCCTCTTGAAACGCATGTCCTACATCTGTTTTCTAATCTCTACCTATAGTTTTACTAGTTCATATACACGTATCATTATATTGAAAATACATAAAATTCACTTTTCATATTTACATCCTTATTTTTGTTGTTGTTTTCCCTCCCAGCGCTGATTTTTTACCACTGGTTTTCCCTTAAACCAACTCAATTGTCCCACGTCTTATTTGCTTACAAAAACAAAACGATTTTTTTGGCAAATCAATAAGTTCTTAAAAAAATGTTTATCATTTCGGGATTACAAAAGTTCGGACTCCACCGAAATATGCAAAATAAGGTTGAACTTTTTGACCGTGGTCCTGGGCAGAAAATGGGCTGTAATAAATTACTGAAGAATTAGCAAATGGGCTGCAAATTATTAAAAAATAGCAAATGGGCTCTATGTTGTCTGCCACAGATTTGGAGGCTGACTTGTGGGCCTACTAAGTTCATGCGTACACAAGGTTTCTCAAAAAAGAAACTTAGTCAACAATTGACTCTACCAGCGTCAGACCGTTAGATGTCAATCTAACGGCAATCATTTTTCTTCAGTCTCTGATCTTCCTGCCCCAGCCGCCCAAACCAGCGCCGTCGGAACCGCCTGCTCCCGCCTCCCATGGCCAGCTGTGCTGCCGGGCAGGCCTCACGGCCCCATCATATACTCGCATCCCTGGCCTGTCTATCCCTCTACTCACCCACACCTCCTGTTATTTTCCGGCGACGGCAGCCGAACTAGTCAACCCTCGTACTCTCCACCGCGTGGGCAGCCATTGCCATGTCTTCCCCGGCTCCGTGTCGTTCCCTTCGTAGGCCTCGCCGTCGTCCACCGCCCTGGTGCTCTCGGCGTGGCGTGGTCAACATGGTCAACGAACGACATCCATCAGAAGTGGACTGTACGTGGAGAGGCTGACAGCTGGGTCCACGACCGCACACAAGGAAATGCCTACTTATTACGCGCAAAATAATAATTCCTCCACCTGACATCTGGGACCCGCCGGAAGGGCCTCTGCATTTGGCGAAAAAAACGTTCCCTTCGCTGACAGGTTGGACCCACCAACTATATCTTCCCACGCAAGGAAGTGCCTCCTTATTGCGCACAAAAAAATGAATACCCCCTGCCAGCTGGGACCCACCACAGTGGGAGGCTGACTTGTGGGCCTACTAAGTTGACAGGGATGAAGGGCTTTGTCAACTTAGTCAATATGAACGATTCTAGCTCCAGTGACCGTACGATGTCCATCCAACGGCCTTAGTGCTTCTTCAACCTCTGCTCTTCTTGCTCCAGCCGCCCAAAGCAGCGTCGGTCGTGCCGCCTGCTCCTGCCTCCCGTGGCCCGCTGTGCTGCCGCGGAGGCTTCATCGCCCCATACTACTGCCACCGCTGGCCAGGCCATCCCTCCACTCACCCACACCCCCTGTTATTCTGCGGCGACGGCAGCCTCACATCGCAGCCGAATCAGTGAACCCTCGTACTCCTCTCCGCGTGGGCATCCACTGTCGCGTCTTCCCCGGCTCCGCGTCGTCCCCTTCCTAGGCCTCGCCGTCATCCACCGCCTTGGTGCTCTCGGTGTGGCGTGGTCAATGTGGTCAATGACCAACTTCCATCGGAAGAGTACTATACGTGGAGAGGCTGACAGCTGGGTCCACGGCCACAACCCAGTTTTTTTGTGATTTGCCAAGTAAGTCGCTTTGTCAGGCTTGTTGGGCTGCAAATCTTTCAAGACGAGGAGAGCTTCATTCGGCTGGCCGAGAAAATGGCCTATCAGTAATGAGAAATGGGTTGTACATTTTTAAAACACATCAAACCGGCAATTAGTTTCAAATTTCTTTTTTCATTTCGAGATTTTAAATTGCATTGATTTTTATGCGTGGACAATTTGTTGGATTTTATATTGGTATACATTTATTTTTAAAATCAGTTTGAATGTGACTCGAAATTTCGGGATTAAAAACAGTTCGGACCACACCGAAATATGCAAAATTTCGTATAATTTTTTAACCGTGGCCACAATATGGGCTGTATTGCTAACAAAAATAATATGGGCTCCAATAAAAACCTTAAGAATTAGCAAATGGGCTGTAAATTATTAGAAATAATGGCAGATGGGTTGTATGATGTTTTCCACAGATTTGAGGCTTTCCTAAAAAAAGGTTGATGCACAAGCAGTGACTGTTGGATGTCCATCCAACGGCCGTCGTGCTTCTTCAATCTCTGCTCTTCCTGCTCTCGCCGCTCAAACAAGCGCCGGCGGGACTGCCTGCTCTCTCCTCCCCGCGGCCGGCTGTGCTGCCGCGCAGGCCTCACCGCCCCATCGTACCCCCATCGTTGGCCTAGCCATCCCTCTACTCACCCACACCTACTGTTATTCTCTGGCGACGGCAGACGAACCAGTAAACCCTCGTACAGTCGTACTCCCCTCCGTGTGGGAAACAACTGCCGAGTCTTCCCTGCCTCCGTGTCGTTCCCTTCCTAGGCCTCCCCGTCGTCCACCACCCTGGTGCTCTCGGCACGGCCTGATCAACGTGGTCAATGACCGACATGCATCTGAAGTGGACTGTACGTGGAGAGGCTGACAGCTGGGTCCACGGCCGCACGCAAGGAAATGCCTCCTTATTACGCGCAAAATAATGATTCCTCCACCTGACATCTGGGACCTACCGAAAGGGCCTCTGTATTTCGCGAAAAAAACGTTACCGCCGCTGACAGCTTGGACCCACCAGCTATATCTTCGCACGCAAGGAAGTGCCTCCTTATTACGCACAAAAAAATGAATACTCCCCTGCTAGCTGGGACCCAGTATAGTGGTAGGCTGACTTGTGGGCCTACTAAGTTGACGGGGACGGAGGGCTTTGTCAACTTAGTCAATATGCACAATTCTAGATCCAGTGACCGTACGATGTCCATCCAACGGTCGTAGTGCTTCTTCAACCTCTGGTCTTCTTGCTCCAGCCGCCCAAACCAGCGCCGGTCGTGCCTCGTGCTCCTGCCTCCCGTGATCGGCTGCGATGCGGCGGAGGCCTTACACCGCAGCGAACCAGTGAACCCTCGTACTCCTCTCCGCACGGGCATCCACTGTCGCGTCTTCCCCGGCTCCGCGTCGTCCCCTTCCTAGGCCTCGCCGTCGTCCACCGCCCTGGTGCTCTCGGCGTGGCATGGTCAACGTGGTCAAGGAACGGCTTCCATCGGATGTGGACTGTACGTGGAGAGGCTGACAGCTGGGTCCACGGCCGCAGCAAGGAAGTGCCTCCTTATTACGCGCAAAATAATTATTCCTCCACCTGACAGCGGGGACTGCTACCTCTTGAGCACTGCGTTGGTTTTCCCTTGAAGAGGAAAGGGTGATGCAGCAAAGTAGCGTAAGTATTTCCCTCGGTTTTTGATAACCAAGGTATCAATCCAGTAGGAGGCTACGCGCGAGTCCCTCGCACCTACACAAACAAATAAATCCTCGCAACCAACGCGATAAGGGGTTGTCAATCCCTACACGGTCACTTACGAGAGTGAGATCTGATAGATATGATAAGATAATATTTTTGGTATTTTTATGATAAAGATGCAAAGTAAAGAAAGTAATAAAAATGGCGCCAAAAATAGCTTGTTGTCGGGAGATTAATATGATGGAAAATAGACCCGGGGGCCATAGGTTTCACTAGTGGCTTCTCTCCAGAGCATAAGTATTTTACGGTGGGTGAACAAATTACTGTGGAGCAATTGACAGAATTGAGCATAGTTATGAGAATATCTAGGTATGATCATCTATATAGGCATCACGTCCGAGACAAGTAGACCGACTCCTGCCTGCATCTACTACTATTACTCCACACATCGATCGCTATCCAGCATGCATCTAGAGTATTAAGTTCATAAGAACAGAGTAACGCTTTAAGCAAGATGACATGATGTAGAGGGATAAATTCATGCAATATGATAAAAAAAACCCATCTTGTTAAACTCGATGGCAACAATACAATATGTGCCTTGCTGACCCTACTGTCACTGGGAAAGGACACCGCAAGATTGAACCCAAAGCTAAGCACTTCTCCCATTGCAAGAAAGATCAATCTAGTAGGCCAAACCAAACTGATAATTTGAAGAGACTTGCAAAGATAACCAATCATACATAAAAGAATTCAGAAGATTCAAATATTTTTCATAGATAAACTTGATCATAAACCCACAATTCATCGGTCTCAACAAACACACCGCAAAAGAAGATTACATCGAATAGATCTCCACGAGAGAGGGGGAGAACATTGTATTGAGATCCAAAAAGAGAGAGGAAGCCATCTAGCTAATAACTATGGACCCGAAGGTCTAAGGTAAACTACTCACACTTCATCGGAGAGGCTATGGTGTTGATGTAGAAGCCCTCCATGATCGATGCCCCCTCCGACGGAGCTCCGGAACAGGCCCCAAGATGGGATCTCGTGGGTATAGAAGGTTGTGGTGGTGGAATTAGGTTTTTGGCTCCGTATCTGATCGTTTGGGGGTACGTAGGTATATATAGGAGGAAGGAGTACGTCGGTGGAGCAACGTGGGGCCCACGAGGGTGGAGGGCGCGCCTAGGGGGTAGGCGCGCCCCCCTACCTCGTGGCTTCCTGGTAGCTTTCTTGACATAGGGTCCAAGTCCTCTGGATCATGTTCATTCCGAAAATCACGTTCCCGAAGGTTTCATTCCGTTTGGACTCCGTTTGATATTCTTTTTCTGCGAAACTCTGAAATAGGCAAAAAACAGCAATTCTGGGCTGGGCCTCCGGTTAATAGGTTAGTCCCAAAAATAATATAAAAGTGAATAATAAAGCCCAATAATGTCCAAAATAGAAGATAATATAGCATGGAGCAATAAAAAAATTATAGATACATTGGAGACGTATCAAGCATCCTCAAGCTTAATTCCTGCTTGTCCTCGAGTAGGTAAATGATAAAAACAGAATTTTTGATGTGGAATGCTACTTGGCATAATTTCAATGTAATTCTTCTTAATTGTGGTATGAATATTCAGATCCGAAAGATTCAAGATAAAAGTTCATATTGACATAAAAATAATAATACTTCAAGCATACTAACTAAGCAATTATGTCCTCTCAAAATAACATGGCCAAAGAAAGTTCATCCCTACAAAATCATATAGTTTAGTCATGCTCCATTTTCGTCACACAAGAATGCTCTCATCATGCACAACCCCGATGACAAGCCAAGCAATTGTTTCATACTTTAGTAATCTCAAACTTTTTCAACCTTCACGCAATACATGAGCGTGAGCCATGGATATAGCACTATGGGTAGAATAGAATATGATGATGGGGGTTATGTGGAGAAGACAAAAAAGGAGAAAGTCTCACATCAACGAGGCTAATCAATGAGCTATGGAGATGGCCATCGATTGATGTTAATGCAAGGAGTAGGGATTGCCATGCAACGGATGCACTAGAGCTATAAATATATGAAAGCTCAACAAAAGAAACTAAGTGGGTGTGCATCCAACTTGCTTGCTCACGAAGACCTAGGGCACTTGAGGAGGCCCATTGTTGGAATATACAATCCAAGTTCTATAATGAAAAATTCCCACTAGTATATGAAAGTGACAAACAAGAGACTCTCTATCATGAATATTATGGTGCTACTTTGAAGCACAAGTGTGGTAAGGATAGTAACATTGTCCCTTCTCTCTTTTTCTCTCATTTTTTTGGGCCTTCTCTTTCTTTTTTATGGCTTTTTTTATTCCTCACTTGGGACAATGCTCTAGAAAATGGTGATCATCACACTTCTATTTATTTACAACTCAATGATTACAACTCGATACTAGAACAAAGTATGACTCTATATGAATGCCTCTGGCGGTGTACCAGGATATGCAATGAACCAAGAGTGACATGTATGAAAGAATTATGAACGGTGGCTTTGCCACAAATAGTATGTCAACTACATGATCATGCAAAGCAATATGACAATGATGAACGTGTCATGATAAACGGAATGGTGGAAAGTTGCATGGCAATATATCTCGGAATGGCTATGGAAATGCCATAATAGGTAGGTATGGTGGCTGTTTTGAGGAAGATATAAGGAGGTTTATGTGTGAAAGAGCGTATCATATCATGGGGTTTGGATGCACCGGCGAAGTTTGCACCAACTCTCAATGTGAGAAAGGGCAATGCACGGTACCGAAGAGGATAGCAATGATGGAAAGGTGAGAGTGCGTATAATCCATGGACTCAACATTAGTCATAAAGAACTCACATACTTATTGCAAAGATCTACAAGTCATCAAAAACCAAGCACTACGCGCATGCTCCTAGGGGGATAGATTGGTAGGAAAAGACCATCGCTCGTCCCCGACCGCCACTCATAAGGAGGACAATCAAAGAACACCTCATGTTTCAAATTTGTTACATAACGTTTACCATACGTGCATGCTACGGGACTTGCAAACTTCAACACAAGTATTTCTCAAATTCACAACTACTCAACTAGCACAACTTTGATATCACTACCTCCATGTCTCAAAACAATCATCAAGCATCAAACTTCTCTTAGTATTCAACACACTCATAAGAAAGTTTTTACTAATCTTGAATACCTAGCATATTATGATTATTTAAGCAAATTACCATGCTATTTAAGACTCTCAAAATAATCTAAGTGAAGCATGAGAGATCAATAGTTTCTATAAAACAAATCCACCACCGTGCTCTAAAATATATAAGTGAAGTACTAGAGCAAAACTATATAACTCAAAAGATATAAGTGAAGCACATAGAGTATTCTAATAATTTCTGAATCATGTGTGTCTCTCTCAAAAGGTGTGTACAGCAAGGATGATTGTGGTAAACTAAAAGCAAAGACTCAAATCATACAAGACGCTCCAAGCAAAACACATATCATGTGGTGACTAAAAATATAGCTCCAAGTAAGTTACCGATGGAAGTAGACGAAAGAGGGGATGCCTTCCGGGGCATCCCCAAGCTTTGGCTTTTAGGTGTCCTTAGATTATCTTGGGGGTGCCATGGGCATCCCCAAGCTTAGGCTCTTGCCACTCCTTGTTCCATAATCCATCAAATCTTTCGCCCAAAACTTGAAAACTTCACAACATAAAACTCAGCAGAAAATCTCGTGAGCTCCGTTAGCGAAAGAAAACAAAAGACCACTTCAAGGTACTGTAATGAACTCATTCTTTATTTACACTGGTGTTAAACCTACTTTATTCCAACTTCTCTATGGTTTATAAACTCTTTTACTAGCCATAGATTCATCAAAATAAGCAAACAACACACGAAAAACAGAATCTGTCAAAAACAGAACAGTCTATAGTAATCTGTAACTAACGCAAACTTCTGGAACTCCAAAAAATCAGCCAAAATATGAATACCTAGACAATTTGTTTATTGATCAGCAGCAATTGGAATCAATATTTTATCGCGTTCTGGTGATTTTTAACAATTATTTTCGTGAATAGAAAGTTTCTGGAAATTACAGCAAGATCAAATAACTATCATCCAAGAAGATCCTATAGGTTTAACTTGGCACAAACACTAATTAAAACATAAAAACACATCTAACCAGAGGCTAGATCAAATATTTATTCCTAAACAGAAGCAAAAAGCAAAAAACTAAAAATAAAATTGGGTTGCCTCCCAACAAGCGCTATTGTTTAACGCCCCTAGCTAGGCATAAAAGCAAGGATAGATCTAGGTATTGCCATCTTTGGTTTTCAACTTTTTAGCGGAACAAGCTCGAATCCGGGAGGTTCTTTACGTTTCCCTTCATATTCTGAAATTTTTAGATCTAAAGAATCCAACCGCTTATTGCAAAGAGTAATCAACATATTCATGCGGTGAATATTTCCGCTAACGTTCTTAAGAGGTTCAAGAGACTTCTGTAAAATCTTAGTTACTTCACAATTTTTTTCAAAAACTTGTGTCTCTTCCTGGGTATGATGAGGCCCCTTTTGTTGAGGTAGTGCTCCCACTACACCTTCTATAACTTCATGCGCAATATGGGGATCAATTTCAATAAAATTGCCTTTGGCAACGCAATCCAAGAGTTGTCTATGAGACATATTTAATCCAACATAAAAATTGCGAAGCAAAATTCTCAGGTTCACTTCAAAGGTACAATTACAGTAAGACTCCATTATTCTCAACCGGGCATCTTTTAAGTTTTCTCCTTGTCTTTGTTTGAAGTGAAAAACTTCAAACTCAGGGGACAACGGAGTAGATTAGGGATATGTTTCTCGATTATGGAAGTGACAAAAGGCTCGTCGTAAAAGGTTACGTCGATGCAAGTTTTGACACTAATCTAGATGACTCTAAGTCTCGGTCTAGATACATATTGAAAGTGGGAGCAATTAGCTAGAGTAGCTCCATGCAGAGCATTGTAGACATAGAAATTTGCAAAATACTTACGGATCTGAATGTGACAGACCCGTTGACTAAAATTATCTCACAAGCAAAACATGACCACACCTTAGTACTCTTTGGGTGTTAATCACATAGCGATGTGAACTAGATTACTGACTCTAGTAAACCCTTTGGGTGATGGTCACATGACGATGTGAACCATGGGTGTTAATCACATGGTGATGTGAACTATTCATGTTAAATCACATGGCGATGTGAACTAGATTATTGACTCTAGTGCAAGTGGGAGACTGAAGGAAATATGCCCTAGAGGCAATAATAAAGTTATTATTTATTTCCTTATATCATGATAAATGTTTATTATTCATGCTAGAATTGTATTAACCGGAAACATAATACATGTGTGAATACATAAACAAACAGAGTGTCACTAGTATGCCTCTACTTGACTAGCTCGTTAATCAAAGATGGTTATGTTTCCTAGCCATAGACATAAGTTGTCATTTGATTAACGAGATCACCTCATTAGGAGAATGACGTGATTGACTTGACCCATTCCGTTAGCTTAGCACCCGATCGTTTAGTATGTTGCTATTGCTTTCTTCATGACTTATACATGTTCCTCTGACTATGAGATTATGCAACTCCCGTTTACCGGAGGAACACTTTGTGTGCTACCAAACGTCACAACGTAAAGGGGTGATTATAAAGGTGCTCTACAGGTGTCTCCAAAGGTACTTGTTGGGTTGGCGTATTTCGAGATTAGGATTTGTCACTCCGATTGTCGGAGAGGTATCTCTGGGCCCACGCGGTAATGCACATCACTATAAGCCTTGCAAGCATTGTGACTAATAAGTTAGTTGCGGGATGATGTGTTACGGAACGAGTAAAGAGACTTGCCGGTAACGAGATTGAACTAGGTATCGAGATACCGACGATCGAATCTCGGGCAAGTAACATACTGATGACAAAGGGAACAACGTATGTTGTTATGCGGTCTGACTGAAAAAGATCTTCGTAGAATATGTGGGAGCCAATATGGGCATCCAGGTCCCGCTATTGGTTATTGACCGGAGACGTGTCTCGGTCATGTCTACATAGTTCTCGAACCCGTAGGGTCCGCACGCTTAAAGTTACGATGACAGTTTTATTATGAGTTTATGTATGTTGATGTACCGAAGGAGTTCGGAGTCCCGGATGAGATCGGGGACATGACGAGGAGTCTCGAAATGGTCGAGACGTAAAGATCGATATATTGGACGACTATATTCGGACTTCAGAAAGGTTCCGAGTGATTCGGATATTTTTCGGAGTACCGGAGAGTTACGGGAATACGTATTGGGCCTTATTGGGCCATACGGGAAAGAAGAAAAAGGGCCTCAAGGGTGGCGCACCCCTCTCCTTGGTCTGGTCCGAATTGGACTAGGGAAGGGGGCGCCCCCTTCCTTCCTTCTCTTTTTCCCTTCCTCTTTTCCTATTCCATATGGGAGGTGGAATCCTACTAGGACTAGGGAGTCCTAGTAGGACTCCCCACTTGGTGCGCCCCCTCCTAGGGCCGGCCTCCTCCTCCCTTGCTCCTTTATATACGGGGGCAAGGGGGCACCCCAGAGACACAACAATTGATCCTTGAGATCTCTTAGCCGTGTGCGGTGCCCCCCTCCACCATATTACACCTCGATAATACCGTTGCGGAGTTTAGGCGAAGCCCTGCGTCGGTGGAACATCATCATCGTCACCACGCCGTCGTGCTGACGAAACTCTCCCTCAACACTCGGCTGGATCGGAGTTCGAGGGACGTCATCGAGCTGAACGTGTGTAGAACTCGGAGGTGCCGTACGTTCGGTACTTGATCGGTCGGATCGTGAAGACGTACGACTACATCAACCGCGTTGTGATAACGCTTCCGCTGTCGGTCTACGAGGGTACGTGGACAACACTCTCCCCTCTCGTTGCTATGCATCACCATGATCTTGCGTGTGCGTAGGAATTTTTTTGAAATTACTACGTTACCCAACAGTGGCATCCGAGCCTGGTTTTATGCGTTGATGCTATGCACGAGTAGAACACAAGTGAGTTGTGGGCGATATAAGTCATACTGCTTACCAGCATGTCATACTTTGGTTCAGCGGTATTGTGAGATGAAGCGGCCCGGACCGACATTACGCGTACGCTTACGCGAGACTGGTTTCACCGTTCGGAGCACTCGCTGCTTAAAGGTGACTGGCGGGTGTCTGTCTCTCTCACTTTAGTTGAACCGAGTGTGGCTACGCCCGGTCCTTGCGAAGGTTAAAACAGCACCAACTTGACAAACTATCGTTGTGGTTTTGATGCGTAGGTAAGACGGTTCTTGCTAAGCCCGTAGCAGCCACGTAAAACTTGCAACAACAAAGTAGAGGACGTCTAACTTGTTTTTGCAGGGCATGTTGTGATGTGATATGGTCAAGACATGATGTGATATAATGTGTTGTATGAGATGATCATGTTTTGTAACCGAGTTATCGGCAACTGGCAGGAGCCATATGGTTGTCGCTTTATTGTATGAGATGCAATCGCCATGTAATAGTTTTACTTTATCACTAAGCGGTAGCGATAGTCGTAAAAGCAATAAGTTGGCGAGACGACAACGATGCTACGATGGAGATCAAGGTGTCGCGCCGGTGACGATGGTGATCATGACGGTGCTTCGGAGATGGAGATCACAAGCACAAGATGATGATGGCCATATCATATCACTTATATTGATTGCATGTGATGTTAATCCTTTATGCATCTTATCTTGCTTTGTTTGACGGTAGCATTATAAGATGATCTCTCACTAAAATTTCAAGATAAAAGTGTTCTCCCTGAGTATGCACCGTTGCAAAAGTTCTTCGTGCTGAGACACCACGTGTTAATCGGGTGTGATAGGCTCTACGTTCAAATACAACGGGTGCAAAACAGTTGCACACGCGGAGTACTCAGGTTAAACTTGATGAGCCTAGCATATGTACAGATATGGCCTCGGAACACAGAGACCGAAAGGTCGAGCGTGAATCATATAGTAGATATGATCAACATAGTGATGTTCACCATTGAAACTACTCCATCTCACGTGTTAATCGGACATGGTTTAGTTGCTTTGGATCACGTAATCACTTAGATGATTAGAGAGATGTCTATCTAAGTGGGAGTTCTTAAGTAATATGATTAATTGAACTTAAATTTATCATGAACTTAGTCCTGATAGTATTTTGCAAATTATGTTGTAGATCAATAGCTCGCGTTGTTGCTTCCCTGTGTTTATTTTTTGTTCCTAGAGAAAAATTATGTTGAAAGATGTTAGTAGCAAAGATGCGGATTGGATCCGTGATCTGAGGATTATCCTCATTGCTGCACAGAAAAATTATGTCCTTGATGCACCGCTAGGTGACAGACCTATTGCAGGAGCAGATGCACACGTTATGAACGTTTGGCTAGCTCAATATGATGACTACTTGATAGTTTAGTGCACCATGCTTAACGGCTTAGAATCGGGACTTCAAAGACGTTTTGAACGTCATGGACCATATGAGATGTTCCAGGAGTTGAAGTTAATATTTCAAGCAAATACCCGAGTTGAGAGATATGAAATCTCCAACAAGTTTTATAGCAAAAAGATGGAGGAGAATCGGTCAACTAGTGAGCATGTGCTCAGATTGTCTGGGTACTACAATCGCTTGAATCAAGTGGGAGTTTATCTTCCAGATAAAATAGTGATTGACAGAATTCTCTAGTCACCATCACCAAGTTAGTAGAACTTCGTGATGAACTATGGTATGCAAGGGATGACGAAAGTAATTCCCGAGCTCTTCGTGATGCTGAAATCGATGAAGGTAGAAATCAAGAAAAACATCAAGTGTTGATGGTTGACGAGACCACTTCAAGTGTTGATGGTTGACGAGACCGCTAGTTTCAAGAAAAGGGCAAAGGGAAAAAGGGGAACTTCAAAAAGAACGGCAAGCAAGTTGCTGCTCAAGTGAAGAAGCCTACGTCTGGTCCTAAGCCTGAGACTAAGTGCTTCTACTGCAAAGGGACTGGTCACTGGAAGCGGAACTACCCCAACTATTTGGTGGATAAGAAGGATGGCAAAGTGAACAAAGGTATATTTGATATACAGATTATTGATGTGTACTTTACTAGTGTTTATAGCAATCCCTCGGTAATTGATACTGGTTCAGTTGCTAAGAGTAGTAACTCGAAACGGGAGTTGCAGAATAAACAGAGACTAGTAAAAGTGAACAAAGGTATATTTGATATACAGATTATTGATGTGTACTTTACTAGTGTTTATAGCAACCCCTCGGTAATTGATACTGGTTCAGTTGCTAAAGAGTAGTAACTCGAAAACGGGAGTTGCAGAATAAACAGAGACTAGTAAAAGGCGAGGTGACGATGTGTGTTGGAAGTAGTTCCAAGATTGATATGATCATCATCGCACACTCCCTGTACTTTCGGGATTAGTGTTGAAACTAAATAAGTGTTATTTGGTGTTTGCGTTGAGCATGAATATGATCTGATTATGTTTATTGCAATACGGTTATTCATTTAAGTTAGAGAACAATTGTTGTTCTGTTTACATGAATAAAACCTTTATGGTCATACACACCAACGAAAATGGTTTGTTGGATCTCGATCGTAGTGATACACATATTCATAATATTGAAGCCAAAAGATGCAAAGTTAATAATGATAGTGCAACTTATTTGTGGTACTGCCGTTTAGGTCATATTGGTGTAAAGCGCATGAAGAAACTCCATACTGATGGGATTTTGGAATCACTTGATTATGAATCACTTGATGCTTGCGAACCGTGCCTCATGGGCAAGATGACTAAAACGCCGTTCTCCGGAACTATGGAGAGAGCAACAGATTTGTTGGAAATCATACATACAGATGTATGTGGTCCGATGAATATCGAGGCTCGTAGCAGGTATCATTATTTTCTGACCTTCACAGATGATTTGAGCAGATATGGGTATATCTACTTGATGAAACACAAAGTCTGAAACATTTGAAAAATTCAAAGAATTACAGAGTGAAGTGGAGAATCATCGTAACAAGAAAATAAAAGTTTCTACGATATGATCGCAGAGGTAAAATATTTGAGTTACGAGTTTGGCCTTCAGTTAAAACAATGTGAAATAGTTTCACTACTCACGCCACCTGGAACACCACAGTGTAATGGTGTGTCCGAACATCATAACCGTACTTTATTGGATATAGTGCAATCTATGATGTCTCTTACCAATTTACCACTATCGTTTTGGGTTATGCATTAGAGACAGCTACATTCACGTTAAATAGGGCACCATCAAAATCCGTTGAGACGACGCCTTATGAACTGTGGTTTGGCAAGAAACCAAAGTTGTCGTTTCTTAAAATTTTGGGGTTGCGATGCTTATGTGAAAAAAATTCATCCTGATAAGCTCAAACCCAAATCGGAGAAATGTGTCTTCATAGGATACCCAAAGGAGACAGTTGGGTACACCTTCTATCACAGATCCGAAGGCAAGACATTCGTTGCTAAGTATGGATCCTTTCTAGAGAAGGAGTTTCTCTCGAAAGATGTGAGTGGGAGGAAAGTAGAACTTGATGAGGTAACTGTACCTGCTCCCTTATTGGATCACAGAAATATGTTCCTGTGACTTCTACACCAATTAGTGAGGAAGTTAATGATGATGATCATGTAACTTCAGATCAAGTTACTACCAAACCTCGTAGGTAAACCAGAGTAAGATCCACACCAGAGTGGTACGGTAATCCTGTTCTGGAGGTTATGTTACTAGACCATGACGAACCTACGAACTATGAAGAAGCGATGGTGAGCCCAGATTCCGCAAAATGGCTTGAGGCCATGAAATCTGAGATGAGATCCATGTATGAGAACAAAGTGTGGACTTTAGTTGACTTGCCCGATGATCGGCAAGCAATTGAGAATAAATGGATTGTCAAGAGGAAGACGGACGCTGATAGTAGTATCACTATCTACAAAGCTAGAATTGTCGCAAAAAGGTTTTCGACAAGTTCAAGATGTTGACTACGATGAGAGTTTCTCACTCGTATCTATGCTTAAGTCTGTCCGAATCATGTTAGCAATTGCCGCATTTTATGAAATCTGGCAAAGGGATAAACAAAACTGCATTCCTTGATGGATTTATTAAAGAAGAGTTGTATATGATACAACCAGAAGGTTTTGTCAATCCTAAAGGTGCTAACAAAATATGCAAGCTCCAGCGATCCATCAATGGACTGGTGCAAGCATCTCGGAGTTGGAATATACGCTTTGATAAGTTGATCAAAGCATATAGTTGTATACAGACTTGCAGTGAAGCCTATATTTACAAGAAAGTGAGTGGGAGCACTACAGCATTTCTGATAAGTATATGTGAATGACATATTGTTGATCGGAAATAATGTAGAATTATTCTGCAAAGCATAAAGGAGTGTTTGAAAGGAGTTTTTCAAAGATAGACCTCGGTGAAGCTGCTTACATATTGAGCATCAAGATCTATAGAGATAGATGAAGACGCTTGATAAGTTTTTCAATGAGTACATACCTTAACAAGATTTTGAAGTAGTTCAAAATAGAACAGTCAAAGAAAAGAGTTCTTGCCTGTGTTACAAGGTGTGAAATTGAGTAAAGACTCAAAGCCCGACCACGGCAAAAGATAGAAAGAGAATGAAAGTCATTCCCTATGCCTTGGCCATAGGTTCTATAAAGTATGTCATGCTGTGTACCAGATCTATTGTATACCCTACACTGATTTTGGCAAGGGAGTACAATAGTGATCTAGGAGTAGATCACTGGACAGCGGTCAAAATTATCCTTACTGGAATAAGGATATGTTTCTCGATTATGGAAGTGACAAAAGGCTCGTCGTAAAAGGTTACGTCGATGCAAGTTTTGACACTAATCTAGATGACTCTAAGTCTCGGTCTAGATACATATTGAAAGTGGGAGCAATTAGCTAGAGTAGCTCCATGCAGAGCATTGTAGACATAGAAATTTGCAAAATACTTACGGATCTGAATGTGACAGACCCGTTGACTAAAATTATCTCACAAGCAAAACATGACCACACCTTAGTACTCTTTGGGTGTTAATCACATAGCGATGTGAACTAGATTACTGACTCTAGTAAACCCTTTGGGTGATGGTCACATGACGATGTGAACCATGGGTGTTAATCACATGGTGATGTGAACTATTCATGTTAAATTACATGGCGATGTGAACTAGATTATTGACTCTAGTGCAAGTGGGAGACTGAAGGAAATATGCCCTAGAGGCAATAATAAAGTTATTATTTATTTCCTTATATCATGATAAATGTTTATTATTCATGCTAGAATTGTATTAACCGGAAACATAATACATGTGTGAATACATAGACAAACAGAATGTCACTAGTATGCCTCTACTTGACTAGCTCGTTAATCAAAGATGGTTATGTTTCCTAGCCATAGACATAAGTTGTCATTTGATTAACGAGATCACCTCATTAGGAGAATGACGTGATTGACTTGACCCATTCCGTTAGCTTAGCACCCGATCGTTTAGTATGTTGCTATTGCTTTCTTCATGACTTATACATGTTCCTCTGACTATGAGATTATGCAACTCCCGTTTACCGGAGGAACACTTTGTGTGCTACCAAACATCACAACATAAATGGGTGATTATAAAGGTGCTCTACAGGTGTCTCCAAAGGTACTTGTTGGGTTGGCGTATTTCGAGATTAGGATTTGTCACTCCGATTGTTGGAGAGGTATCTCTGGGCCCACCCGGTAATGCACATCACTATAAGCCTTGCAAGCATTGTGACTAATAAGTTAGTTGCGGGATGATGTGTTACGGAACGAGTAAAGAGACTTGCCGGTAACGAGATTGAACTAGGTATCGAGATACTGACGATCGAATCTCGGGCAAGTAACATACTGATGACAAAGAGAACAACGTATGTTGTTATGCGGTCTGACCGATAAAGATCTTCGTAGAATATGTGGGAGCCAATATGGGCATCCAGGTCCCGCTATTGGTTATTGACCGGAGACGTGTCTCGGTCATGTCTACATAGTTCTCGAACCCGTAGGGTCCGCACGCTTAAAGTTACGATGACAGTTTTATTATGAGTTTATGTATGTTGATGTATCGAAGGAGTTCGGAGTTCCGGATGAGATCGGGGACATGACGAGGAGTCTTGAAATGGTCGAGACGTAAAGATCGATATATTGGACGACTATATTCGGACTTCGGAAAGGTTCCGAGTGATTCGGGTATTTTTTGGAGTACCGGAGAGTTACGGGAATACGTATTGGGCCTTATTGGGCCATACGGGAAAGAAGAAAAAGGGCCTCAAGGGTGGCCGCACCCCTCCCCTTGGTCTGGTCCGAATTGGACTAGGGAAGGGGGCGCCCCCTTCCTTCCTTCTCTTTTTCCCTTCCTCTTTTCCTATTCCATATGGGAGGTGGAATCCTACTAGGACTAGGGAGTCCTAGTAGGACTCCCCACTTGGTGCGCCCCCTCCTAGGGCCGGCCTCCTCCTCCCTTGCTCCTTTATATACGGGGGCAAGGGGGCACCCCAGAGACACAACAATTGATCCTTGAGATCTCTTAGCCGTGTGCGGTGCCCCCCTCCACCATATTACACCTCGATAATACCGTTGCGGAGTTTAGGCGAAGCCCTGTGTCGGTGGAACATCATCATCGTCACCACGCCGTCATGCTGACGAAACTCTCCCTCAACACTCGGCTGGATCGGAGTTCGAGGGACGTCATCGAGCTGAACGTGTGTAGAACTCGGAGGTGCCGTACGTTCGGTACTTGATCGGTCGGATCGTGAAGACGTACGACTACATCAACCGCGTTGTGATAACGCTTCCGCTGTCGGTCTACGAGGATACGTGGACAACACTCTCCCCTCTCATTGCTATGCATCACCATGATCTTGCGTGTGCGTAGGAATTTTTTTGAAATTACTACGTTACCCAACAGTGGCATCCGAGCCTGGTTTTATGCGTTGGTGCTATGCACGAGTAGAACACAAGTGAGTTGTGGGCGATATAAGTCATACTGCTTACCAGCATGTCATACTTTGGTTCAGCGGTATTGTGAGATGAAGCGGCCCGGACCGACATTACGCGTACGCTTACGCGAGACTGGTTTCACCGTTCGGAGCACTCGTTGCTTAAAGGTGACTGGCGGGTGTCTGTCTCTCTCACTTTAGTTGAACCGAGTGTGGCTACGCCCGGTCCTTGCGAAGGTTAAAACAGCACCAACTTGACAAACTATCGTTGTGGTTTTGATGCGTAGGTAAGACGGTTCTTGCTAAGCCCGTAGCAGCCACGTAAAACTTGCAACAACAAAGTAGAGGACGTCTAACTTGTTTTTGCAGGGCATGTTGTGATGTGATATGGTCAAGACATGATGTGATATAATGTGTTGTATGAGATGATCATGTTTTGTAACCGAGTTATCGGCAACTGGCAGGAGCCATATGGTTGTCGCTTTATTGTATGAGATGCAATCGCCATGTAATAGTTTTACTTTATCACTAAGCGGTAGCGATAGTCGTAAAAGCAATAAGTTGGCGAGACGACAACGATGCTACGATGGAGATCAAGGTGTCGCGCCGGTGACGATGGTGATCATGACGGTGCTTCGGAGATGGAGATCACAAGCACGGTGCTTCGGAGATGAAGATCACAAGCACAAGATGATGATGGCCATATCATATCACTTATATTGATTGCATGTGATGTTAATCCTTTATGCATCTTATCTTGCTTTGATTGACGGTAGCATTATAAGATGATCTCTCACTAAAATTTCAAGATAAAAGTGTTCTCCCTGAGTATGCACCGTTGCAAAAGTTCTTCGTGCTGAGACACCACGTGTTAATCGGGTGTGATAGGCTCTACGTTCAAATACAACGGGTGCAAAACAGTTGCACACGCGGCGGTGGAATTAGTTTTTGGCTCCGTACCTGATCGTTTGGGGGTACGTAGGTATATATAGGAGGAAGGAGTACGTCGGTGGAGCAACGTGGGGCCCACGAGGGTGGAGGGCGCGCCTGGGGGGTAGGCGCGCCCCCTACCTCGTGGCTTCCTGGTAGCTTTCTTGATGTAGGGTCCAAGTCCTCTGGATCATGTTCGTTCCGAAAATCACGTTCCCGAAGGTTTCATTCCGTTTGGACTCCGTTTGATATTATTTTTCTGCGAAACTCTGAAATAGGCAAAAAAACAGCAATTCTGGGTTGGGTCTCCGGTTAATAGGTTAGTCCCAAAAATAATATAAAAGTGAACAATAATGCCCAATAATGTCCAAAACAGAAGATAATATAGTATGGAGCAATCAAAAATTATAGATACGTTGGAGACGTATCAGGGACCCACCAAACGGGCCACCGTATTTCGCGAAAAAAAACGTTTCCCCCTGACTGCTGGGACCCACCAGCTACATCTTCACACGTAAGGAAGTGCGTCCGGGCAAAAAAAATGATTCGCCCCCCTGACTGCTGGGACCCACCAGCTACATCTTCGCAGGCAAGGAAGTGCCTCACAGTCAGGACTCACCTGGTCGAAGCGTACGTAGCTTTGTCATTCTGGTCGCGAACATGTACGTATATACTGGTCGATGTAGAGGCGCACACGTGTCGTAGTAGAGGCACGCACGTAGCATGTACACGTACGTACAGCGGCCACGGTGCAAGAAAGTAAATACGGCCACGTACGTACATACGGGCGGGGTCTCGAACGCCTACTCGCGTGTACGTACGGCCAGGGCTCGTGTATATGGCTGGGTCGGAACGGAGAAACAGCGTCGTCGTCGTGTTCATGGGGAGGCAAAGGAATGCGTCGTGTTCATCGGGGGGCAACGGAACGCGTGGGAGCCAACAGGCTTGGACGGAACAGACGATGGAAACGAGGCCTGGCGTACCGCAGAACAGAGGAAACGGCCTTGTGTTCGACCGACCACGTTCGAAACGGGATCCTGTTCATCGGGAGGGGTGTGGCGTACCGCAAAACGGAGGAAACGGACCTCCTACGGTCAAAACGGGGGTCCTGTTGATCGGGAGGGGTGTGGCGTACCGCAAAACGGAGGAAACGGACTTGTGTTGGAGCGCTACGGTCGAAACGGGGGTCCTGTTCATCGGGAGGGGTGTGGCATACCGCAAAACGGGACTCCACGGGATACTGTTCATCTCCACCGTCGACCCCCTCCAGCCTCCACGGGCTATTGTTCATCCACCGTCGACCTCCTCCAGCCTCCACCTGCGACTGTTCATCCACGGGCTCCTGTTCATCCAGCCTCCACCACGCGCTACTCCACCGGCTACTGTTCAACCAGCCCTCTCCATGGGCTCCTGTTCAACCACCCCTCCATGGGCTACTGTTCATCCTGCCCTCCATCGTCTACTGTTCATCCTGCCCTCCACCGTCTACTGTTCATCCTGCCCTCCACGGGGTGGTCCTGTTCATCCTGCCCTCCATGGGGTCCTGTTCATCCAGCCCCAACCGGCTCGATCGATCGGGGTCCTGTTCATCCAGAGGCAACA